>NC_133790.1:28065892-28067974 GCF_003597395.2 Chelonoidis abingdonii | reverse complement strand
CCCAGCATCTCCCCACCCCCTTCTCACCCCTTCCAGCACCTCCCCACCCTGCATTCCTCCCTGCCCCTTCCACACCTCCCCACTCCTACCCCAGCACCTCCCACTCCTCCCACCCTGCCAACACCTCCCCCTCCTCCCACCAGCACTTCCCACCACCAATTCTCATCGCCTCTTCTAGCACCTTCCCTCCCCCTACTCTGCCCCCAGCATCTCCCCACCCCTCACACTTCCCCATATCTCCACTCTTCTCCTCCCAGCACTCCCCCATGCCCCCACTCCTCCCCAGCCCCCACTCCTCCCTGCCCCATCTAGCACTCACACTCTGGACCACTAGCACTGAAAATGCATTAAACAGGTCCAAAAATTCGAATGCCAGCCAATGAGAAGCCAGCTCTACTCAGAGGCCACGGCCAGCCCCAGCCTCTGACACCAGCTTAGAAAGGCTGCCCGGACCTTGCTTTGTCCCATGGTTACCCTGTTCCAGTCACCAGTCACCTGTCCTGCCTCCTGGATTGCTGGGGATTTCCTCCCCTCCCTCCTCGTGGGTAACAACACTGAGGCGTGTTACTGCGTCTGGCCAGGCAGGATGATTGGAGCAGGGACTGCTGGTGCAACTGGAGCAACCTCCATCCTAGTCCTGTTTCCATACACGTTAGGGGCAGGAGCTATCAGCTGTGGTTGTGCCCAAAGTGCTCCGTGTATTGTTGTGTATTATTCTTTGATTGGTTCTGAGTTGTGGCAAGGTTGGGAAAAGGCCCTTAAAAAGTTCTAATTTTGATGGAGCGACAGCAAAACATCCTCACTTCAGTGCCCAATGCCCAGGCTTCCCCAGGCCGTTTGCTCTCCTGTACGGAAGACTGGGTTTGATTAAGGAAGGCAAAGCCGTACTGGGCACATGCAGAACATGGTGGGCTGCAACGGCCGCATCTTTCCCGACAGCTGAAGGGGGACCAGGCAAGATCCTAGCTCACTGAGTTGTTCCTACAATGCGTTGCCATTGGATCCCGGACTCACTGCAAACCCCTGGGGCATCGACTTTCATGCCCCATAATGCACTGAGGCCTTCACAGCCTGGCGAGATGGAAATGACAGGGAGCTGCTCTCTGGTTTCTCTGACATCATCAGCACGCAGCCTCGCTCTGCTTCTCTCCCTCCCAGGCTTGCGGCATCAAACAGCTGATTGGCGCTGCAAGCCTGGGAGGCGGGAGAAGTGGAGCTGCGACGGGCTCGGGGAGGAGGCAGAGCAGAGGTGAGCGGGAGGGGGCAGAAAGTTGCCACAGGGCTTGGGAGGGGGGTGGAGGTGCAAGGCGGAAGTTTCATGTAAGGCGTGAAAGATCCTTGCACCCGCTCTGCTAGGGGCAGGTTAAGAGGGGTTGTTGGGCACAGTCCCTAGGGGCAGGATAGGGTGGATTTGTGCTACCACCCTTAGGGGGCAGGTTGGAGGGCTTGGGGCACAGTTCTGAGGGGCAGGATGGGGGAGGGAGGTTGGGTCACAGTCCCTGTGGGAAGGTTAGGACTGACATAGGGACTAGGGTGACCAGATAGCAAGTATGAAAATGGGGGGGAAGGGTAATGGATGGGCACTGGGTGCCTGTATCACACAAAACCCCTTAGGGACATAGGACTGAAGGGGAGGGATCATGGAGTCCAGCCCCCACCTGCGCTGTGGGGCCTAACTCCAGCAGTGGATCCCACTCTGCTTTCTCAGTGCACCAACAGGCGGCAGGGGGCACCGCAGGCAGGGTGGGACAACGCACCAAGGGACAGGGCTTTGCAGTTGGGAGGCAGAGATAAGCACTACGGAGGCGGGGCGTTCCGGGTAGGGGGCGGGGCGTTCCGGGTAGAGGGCGGAGCTAAACACTAAGGGGCGGGACCACGCCCTAAGGAGGCGGGGCATTTCAAGAAGGGGCGGGGCGCTCAGGAAGGGGCGGGGCTCCCGCTATTTAAGCCGGCTCCGGCCGGCGTGGGCCGGAGGGGCTCACGTCATGGGAAGCGCTGCTCGGTCCTGGACGCTCCGCGCCGCCTCCAGCCTGCGCGCTCCCTGCTGCCTGCGCTCCACGGCCGCCGCCGCCCGCCAGGAGC
>NC_133790.1:28039886-28065764 GCF_003597395.2 Chelonoidis abingdonii | reverse complement strand
GCCCCGTGCGCGGGGCGGTGCGGAGCAGGCTCGGCTGCTGCCCGCGGGGGGCTTTGGGCGCAGCCGGGGGTCCGGGCCCCTCAGGCGCGTGTCTCCCGGTGTGGGAGTCGGGGAGAGGCGCTTGGCAGCAGGACCCCTCGAGCCTGCGTGTAACTGATGCCTTTTGCCCCCCGACGCAGGCCCCGGGGTTTCTCCGGAGCGAGGGTCTGGGGTCAGGTGCCGATAGGATCTTGTCTTGAGTATTAATTTAACGTGTCTCAGCGGGTGGTCCAGTGCCTGGAGCAGGGACTGGAGACTTGGTTCTGGGACCTCGGGCAAGATCCTGGGCCCGTCCTCGTCTCCCTCCTCTGTACAAATGGGGATCATGGCTTGGACGCTGTGATGGGCAGAGCAGGGTGGTGTCCCTACAGCTAAGGCCAGAGCGCTGGTGTGTCCAACACTGGCTGGACCCTGAGGTCAGGCTAATCCATGGCCCTGTGGCTATTGGTGTGTCTGGGTCTTGGCTTTTCCCAGCACTATTTCTTCAGCTGAAATCTAATGCAGAGCTGTTACCCCAGGTGTGGCAGGGCAGGGCGGTGCCTGTACCGAAGAAAGCAGTGTCTTACATGGGCTTTGTGTCTTGTAGCTGATGAACCTCAGCAGGAAGCTGCTGGGGCAGCATCTGTTTGAGAAGCTGATGAAGATGACCTTCTATGGGCACTTTGTGGCTGGCGAGGACCAAGAGGCCATCAAACCCCTGATCCAACGAAACCATGCGTTTGGGGTGGGCTCAGTGCTGGACTACAGCGTGGAGGAGGATCTCACGCCAGAGGAGGCGGAACGTAAGGAAATGGAGTAAGCATTTGAGCGCTTCTAGTTTGCAGACTGCAGGCAGTTAGAAGCAAAGGTTTGGGCAATCTGTGCTGATGGCTATAAGTACACACCAGACCTCCCAAAGCCTGAGATCAGGACTGGGACCACCTTTGGGGAGCTCTTGTGACTCATGAGGGGAGCAAGAAAATAGAGCTTGGCTCTTCAAATCTCCTGATGTAGAAAGGTATCCCAAGGAGTGCTGAGAGGGGGGCAGAGCTAGTGTGTGGGGTGAGATGAACTAGGCAGCAGGTTGTACTCCAGTAGTGGGTGTTACCTAAGGGGGAACCATCCCGTGAGGATTTTCCCTTTTTTACTCGCCTCTGTTATCCCAGCGCTGCTGCTGGCACAGCAGAAGGAACTATCTGATTAGTGTGAGTTAAGCTCCTTTTTTCAGGCTTTGTTGCCCAGCAGCCTCGCTATGAAAGGGAATGGCTGGAGCTTGCTGTGCCCATGCTGAGCTTTCCCAGGGAAGCAAGCCCGAGAACAAATGTGATGCCAACTCTTGATTTGGCTGCTTCTGTTCTGTCTTCTGGTCCTTTTGCTTTGTTTTCCTTTCCTGGCCTTGCTTCAGGCCCATGACAGCTTTGTCATCACTGTTCCTTTGTTCTCCCTCAAACTTTCCTTCAGGTTCAGATTTGAGCTGGTGACCTGGGAGACTGGTTCAGGCTATTACATGTTCACTGCAGCCATTTCAAATCATTTGCTCATTCACACTCTAGTTTGCCCTGCATGGACATGCTGACCTTGCCTTGCTGTTCTGGTCATGTTCTCCTCAGACTAGCCCATATGTGAAAAGAGAACATACAGTTCAGATTTCTAGCTTCCCAGGTGTTGACACCACTCTGCTTTGGCACCAAAAAGCCAGCCAGCCACCCCTTCCTCCAAAGGATTGTGTAGTTGGGGTGCCACTGAGCACTTTCCTTCAGCAACGACATCCCACCTGCATGCCCTTTCCCAGAGACTGAGAGGTGGGGGTGAAGAATTTACATGTTCTTTCTCCTATGTGGAGAAAAGGGCCTCTTTTCTGAGGACCCAATTTGAGATGCCTTCAAAGGGTCTGATTTTTAAGAAGTGCTGAACACCCACCCTCTGAAAATTGGGTCCCTAGGCTGTCTCAGGTTGGATCCCTAAAATCACTGGTCATTGGAAATTCAAGCCCAGTGCATGTTTTTCCCACTCCAGAACCTGTGACCCAATGCTCTGATCTGTGCATCTGCTGTGGGATCAGAGCTGCATTTGGCAAAGCTGGATTGTCTCTGGCCTGTGGTGCTGAATGGAACTTGCACCAACACAGCATGTGCTCTGAACCAGAGTGCACAGGGTCTGTGTCCTCCCCTCATGCAGGTGGGCTCAGTGCTGCTGAATCCTCAAGCCTGGCCTGGGACAGTTTGCTGTGACCTTGGTAGTGGGCGAGGACTAGATTACTGTGGAGCACGTGGTGCAGTTGAAGGGAAATTGTCCTCTTTGCCTCCGCCTGCAAGTGCCTTGGACAGAATGTACTCTTTCAAACTTGCCAAGGGCTTGCCCTTCTTTCTGGGAATGCAGTTGGCCAATAGGGCCCATCCCCTTCAATTTGATTGGCTGTCACAGAGGCAGAGCCTTTAGGTAAGCACTGGAGTTGCCAAGTTCTGTGCTGCTTCCTAGAAGGCTCAGCTTGAGTACCCCCTGCAGGCAGATCTAGCCTGCATGCCTCTGCCTTGGAGCTGCTGCAGGAATCCCTCCCCATTCTCTCAGAGGTGTACTCGAGTTCTGCCCCGAAAGGACAACTTCTTGCAAGATTTGTGTCCCTAGATTCCTCCTATGGTAGGTGCTGGGTCTCAGACTGTTCACAACAGTGTTTATGCAGGGCAGGGAAGGTCTGAGATTACTATTTTCTCTGCAGGGGTGAGCCTCAGACCTGCTTTGCCGGACAGTCTTTGGGGACAGGAAGCTATTGAGGCACCCACAGAAATCCTTGTGGATGCTGCCCAAAGACCCTAAAGCAGCTAAGAGTGCACTATACTCACTCACACACCCACCGCCTTCATCTTCAGGAACACTATTTACCCTGATAAATGGATGCAGCTGGGCCACAGTTCAGTCTCCTGCTGAGCTTCTTGTAGATGTTTGCTACAGGTGCTGCTCTGATACCTCCCCATGGGATGGGTGGGGAGGACACTTTGGGGACACCTTGTCCACTGCCTGGTGGACTCCAAACAACTTCCATAGAGCCTGGTCATGGGCAGATTCACGTATCTGGCCTGCTGGGAACTCATGCATTCGCTCCCTCCCTTCCACCCCACATTACTCAGGAAAATTGGTTCCTCTCTCTCCAGGGTCCTGTGTATGTAGCTGAAGTGGGGAAGAGGAGGGGAGGCTGAGCCTTGGTTGAGGGAGAATGATTTCAATCCACTGCTTGTCTGCTGCCCCCAGTCTGTTCTGGCCCCCTATGGAGAGTGGGGGGTTGGCATGTACTGGCTGTGAGATGGTGGACATTGCTCAGCCCACCGGCAGCGTTAGAAGTAGCCCTACCTGGAATTCACAGCCTTGGTGCAAAAGTGGCTGTGAAGGAATGTCTAACAAGCTGTTTGTTCTTTTCCCCAATTAGACATATATCTGGTCTTGGCTCTGCCCTGTTCAGAGCTGTGATGTGTCCTGGCAAGGCTTGTGCTAAGGAGATGCAATAAGTAACTGCACAGTGTCACTAACACAGGTCTGTAAAAGTAGCCATGCCCACCTGCCAGTATCCTTGCATGTGGTGTCTGAGTTAATGGCAGGAGGATGGATTTGACTCATCCTTGTAGTAGTTCTCTCTTGCTGTTTCCAGCAGGCTGCTTTGCAAACAGCTTGTCTTAAGAGTCTTATGCAAGGGTGCAGGTGTTGCTGTCACTAGAATCAAATAGTCTCCCCATACTGCACTCTGCTCTTGGATTGTTGCCTGCTCCTTTGTAGTGAATTGTCATGTCTCTGATCCAGGTATCAGTGCAGTAGCTGCTTCATGGAGTATTTTTCACACCCCTGAGCGACATGTTGTACTGTTCGACATAAGCTCTCTGCTGTCAGCATAGAGCAGCTACACGAGCGATATTACAGCAATAGATTTGTACTGCTGTAAACTCGCAAGTGTAGACATGGCCTAAGTAACTGTACAGCAATGTTCATTAACTTCCTGGCATCTGTTTCTTCTCAGTGAAAGTTGTTAGTGATGGAGCATTAATCAGATTTAATGTTTCCCTTGAGACTTATCAACTAACTCTCTTGAGATCAAACTTGACCTCGATAGAAGCTACTCCAGACAAATGGTGTTACACCAAGCCCATCCTGAAGGTTTGTCTACATGACAGGTTACATCTGTATAACTTGTGTTGCTTCGGTATGAATAAGCCCCCCACGCAAGCAGCATAAGTTGCACCTACCTAGTGCAGTCCACGCTGGCACTTATGTCATCAGGCAAGGTCTCGCAGAGGTGGATTTATTATGTCAATGGTGTTACTGGCACACTGTAGGGCACCTGCCTTTACATACTTCCCAGGGATCAAGGTGTGCTCTTCTGTGGGTTTGCAGGACCTATTTATCAGTGAAAGTCTTACACAGAAATATCCTTAACCTCCCTCTGTTCACAATCACAGAGCAGAATACACCTGCTAAGAATACAATGCTATCCTCACCAGTCCTGATCATGCAGGCAGACTTTACCTGTTGGCCAGGCAAGATCAGTCTCACCTGAGTTCTTGTTGCAGTGTAACTTTAGCACCCTCATGGCCAAGATGGAGTCTGCTCTGCAGGCAGCTCTGGCCAAGAGAAGGCATGTGCAGGAATGCAGCAGGAGAAATCCCTTCCACCCCAGGGGCGCCTATTCCAAACCCCCCAGAGTGAACACTGACACCCACAGGAAAAGTACAATGGATATAACAAAGGGAGGTATCGATTTACAGAGGGATGAGAGGAGAAATACAGCAAGGGGAAATATAGGGGGAGCGGTAAAACAGGGCTGCATCCAAACCAAGGCCCCACAGGACCAGTGGTAGCACAGTCTGGAAGGGCAGACACTGAGCAACGTGTCTGAACACAGAGTTCAGGAGGCTTGAGCAAAATTCCAGTCCAGTGGTGAGTCCTGGGTGCTCCTGGTCGTCTTTGGCGTCGGTGAACTTTCCGCCAACAAACCCCTCCAGTGCCCTCTTCTGTCGCTCTCTGCAAATCCAGACAGTGACCACCTCCCCACCTAACTAGCTACAACCTCCCTCCTTGTTCCCAATGCAGAGTCATAAGCCCCAGTACTTGCAGCCCTGGGCAGCCGTGATCCTGGGTCCAGGTCCAGCTCCAGCCTATCCTTGGGTGATTCCTCTCTGGCCCCGTGCTCCTTCTGGCTCCTGTCCTGGGCTGTCCCCAATTGGCTGCCCTGCCCTGCCCTTCCCAGGCTCCAGGCAGGTTCTCTGCTGCTTCCTTTGCCAAGGCCTGCAGGCTGCCTCTTCTGTCCCCTAGAGCTCTAGCCCCACCCCGTGGAGTTTCCCTCCTTTTTTCTCACTCTCCCCGTCCCCCCCTCCAGAAAAAATTTTAAAGGGGCCGTGCTCTCCAAACCCCAAAGGGGTTACGCTGCATGTCAGGGTCGTGCATCAGATTCTAGCAGCTCTGCTCTGGGCTGTCTCTTGGAGGCGAGTTCTTCTTCCAGGTTTTTCCTTTTCCTTTTTTTGCCCCAACAGTCTCCTTCT
Organism: Chelonoidis abingdonii; assembly: GCF_003597395.2. Taxonomy (NCBI): domain Eukaryota; kingdom Metazoa; phylum Chordata; order Testudines; family Testudinidae; genus Chelonoidis; species Chelonoidis abingdonii. The sequence goes on along the minus strand of NC_133790.1, from coordinate 28,060,224 downwards.
TGGAACCCAGTTTATCTAGTGAAACTGGAGTCATGCTTAGCTATGCCTTAACCCAGGGGTGGCCAACCTGAGAAGGAGCCAGAATTTACCAATGTCCATTGCCAAAGAGCCACAGTAATATGTCAGCAGCTCCCCCACCACCCATGCGCACACTCTCTCCCAGTGGCTCCTGCCCACTGACAGCCCTGCCGATCAGCACCTCCCTCTCCCTCCCTGCACCTCCTGATCAGCTGTTTTGTGGTGTGCAAGAGGCTCTGGAGGGGGGAGGAGCTAGGGCATGGCAGGCTATACGGAGGGGGTGGAGTGGGGGCAAAGCCAGGGGTTGAGCAGTGAGCGCCCCCCGGCACATTTGAAAGTTGGCGCCTGTAGCTCCAGCCCTGGAGTCAGTGCCTATACAAGGAGCCGCATATTAACTTCTGAAGAACCACATGTGGCTCCGGAGCCACAGGTTGACCACCCCTGCCTTAGCCAGTCATCTTACTAAAATGTTACACAGTTCTTTGTCCAATCCTAACATATTGCAAAACAATTCTTTGCCTAGTCATACCCCACCACCTCAGTTGATTTAAATCTTGCAAAATGAAATCTATGCAACAAAGAACCAGAAAAACGGAGAAGCAGGGACCATAAACAAGACAAAATAATGAAATAGAGACTCCACAACCACAGCTGTTGAGAAGTGATTCCTTGCTAGACAGAATACTATCAAGCAAGTTTTCTTTAGGCAGCCTAAGATCTGTTTGGTGGGGGGTACTGTTAGTACAGGATTGCCTTCTTAAAAGCCTGATATTACATTGTTTTAAAGTAATTTAGATGAAATTGAGGAGGTGACTTTGCTTCTTGGCTCATGGCTGCTGCTCTCCTAATATGGCTGAAGAAAAGGCCTCAGACCTTACAGTGGGAGAGCTCTCTCCCATTGACATAGGGCGTCTTCACCAGATGCATTGCAGCATCAGTGTAGCTGTGTCAATGTAGGGTTTCTAGTGTGTAAGTCACTGACTTTTGACAGTCACCAGCTGGACGTACCAAGTGCACATGGCTTATGCTAAGCTGGTAATGGTTGTGCTCTCTTACGTGTGCCTCAGTTGGCTGTGCAGTGAAGAGTGTGATGATAGAGGGAACCCTGCTCTGCACAGGAGCCCCACAGCTAAGGAAATTGATCTGTGTTTGCCAGCCGACAACTGCTAATCTCCATTCACTTAGGACGCAACTGGGTGCCCTTGCTGCCGGGGTGCTCAGTGCTAGAGCGAGGCAAATGTCATGGAAATACTTTTCATAAATTCCATGCTACATTTTTCTCAGTTCGCTGTGCCTGTTTTTGCATCTTCTGGTTTGGAAAACGGGAAATTGAGGCTCCAGCCGTTCCCATGTTTGTGACATCCACTTGGGCCATCGCCCATGTGCAGAGTTCTGCCCAGAACACTATGGCATAGGAGTCTGTCTGTGTTGGAGCAACAATGACATGCTTTCTCCCCAGATGAGTAACTTTCAGTTTCTGCCTCACCATGAGGCTTTCACCAAAGCAAAGTGGTCAGAATTAACCCACGAGCCAAATCAGACTGCATGTGAACAGTGGTTTGTAACCTGGGCTGTTTATCTAGGGTCTGTGGCACCCAGGGGATCTGGGTCAGCCCTTTGAGTCCTGACAGTGTTCTTGGGGCTGTGTAACAAACAAGAACCTGGTTCACTATTCCCTTGTGCGCTTAGTGCAGTGGGCCTGGTTGGTAGCAGATCACACCCACTGCACAAGGTGCCGATCAATGATTAGTCAAGGCCAGAGACAGCAGAAAGTGTCCAGCAAGTCTGGGGATTCAGTTACTTCTGGGGTGCCTGTTACACACGAGGTGCACCTCCCACAGGCATGGCCTCAACATACTAATAGACTCATCTCTCCCGCCCCCCCCCCCCAAGAGCCACACAGCGATACCAATGGCTGCCTGTTATCCAGTTAGCTAGGAAGCTCCAGCTGCTCCTCTTGGTGGAAACCTAGTAATCCCGAGTGTCGCTCCAAGACTGGATGATTGTAACTAGGAACATCAGTCCAGGCGACTTTAACTGTAGCCTGTGTGGTTCATGGCAGCCCCAAGGCACATGGCACCAGAATGCTACCCCTGCCCACTCCAGGTTCAGGTCACTGGCTTGGTCCTAATCTCTAAAGCCTCTGCTGGGCTGCGGCCAGGCCTCCAGAACCCCTGGTTCTCTCTGACTCCAAAGACCACCGCCCTCATCATGGCACAGACTCCAAAGCCAGCATGATGCTCTTGGCCCTGGATCAGAGGCACTTCCAGGGTGGTCCCAGGCTGTTGGGTACTGTGCCTAGGGAGATCCAAATACATGTTAGCTCTGCCTTCTTCAGAGCTGGGCTGTAGGAATTCACAAGTGGGGAAGGAATTGAACCACTGCAGCTGAGCCCTGGGAGATGAGGGGTGCTGGTGTTAGGTGTGTAATTCCTCCAAACCCTGCTAGACCTCCGTTCTAGTCTTGTCTTGAGTGTGCATGGAGCTGGCTGTTCTGGTGCAGGGTGTGTTGGTGTCTCAGTAGACTGCTTTGCACTCTATTAAACGGGATGTTTTTCCTCTCCTGACAAGGTTTATTCGCTTGTTGCTCCATCCTATAAGATGTTGTGGGCAAATATTTAAGCAAGTCTGGATTATCTGCTGTGATGGCTTTGCTGGCCGGGATTAACATTCCAAAAAGCAGGCTGATCCTAGGAGCTTGTCGGTTTGTTCAACTGGGAAAAGGATTTTCTTCTTTTTGGCTTTATTAAAAGGCAAAACCCGTTCTATGAATGCACCATTCTAAGTAATATTTAGACACCTGGGGCAGGAACCAAAAAGCCACACTGTATTATAATGCGAAAGGAATGTTGACCAGGTGGGCATGTCGACACATGAGCGCGCTCTTCCATGTTAACAAACCAACAGTGAACTTCTTGCTGCTGGTCCAGTTTGCATTTCACTTAGCCTGGCACTGAGACACCAGGCTGGGCCTGTTTCACTTCCTGCTACTCAGCCTCTAGCTGCACAGTTGCACTTGGAGATCCCAAGGGCTGGGCTACACAGTGGACAGGTCTGTCGCAACTTACGTGCATTTAACATGCACGATTTCAACTTTACGTGTACGGTCTGGGAGCATGGCCTCAAGATTTAAAGGTCCTGGGGCACCAGCTGTAGCTGGGAGTCCCAGGGCCTTTAAATCACCCAGGGGGCTCCCAGCTGCAGAGGTGGCTGGTAGCCGCTGTGACGAACTAAAGGGCCTGAGGCTCTAGCCACCGTGGAGCTCTGGGCCCTTTAAATGCCAGCTCCAGCCCGGCTGCCAAAGCTGCAGGTGGGATTTAAAGGGCTCCTTCAGGCTCCTTCAGGCTCCCCACTGCAGCAGGAAATCCAGTGAAGCCCTTTAAACCCCGTCCACAGCTCCGGCGGCTGGGCCGGGGGGGCATTTAAAGGGCTCCTCTGGGCTCCCCAGCCTGGCTGCCAAAGCTGCGGGCGGGATTTAAAGGGCTCCACCGGGTTTCCCAACGCGGCAGGTAGCCCGGTGGTGCTCTTTACATGCCCCTCCGGCCCAGCCGCCGGAGCTGCAGGTGAGATTTAAAGGGCTTGGGGATATAATTTTGCATATATGTGGTTTTTGCTTTACGCGATAACCGTGGAACAGAACCCCCGCGTAAGGTAAGACTTGCCTGTGCAGATTTGAAAGCACATACAGTTAAGCCAGTGCAGCCCCTTAGTGTGGGCACAGTGAAGCCTGCGTAAAAGGTGCTTATTCTGCTAAATTCACGGCACTGAGCATCTTGTATGGGGATCACTGCACCTGTACTGAGGGGTTGCATGGCTTTAATTGTATCAGTCTCTGAATTGGTACACAACCTGTGTAGGCTGGCCCTACCAGCCTAGTGTTTGCATGTTGAAAAGTCCTTGTTTCTAGTGAAATTAAGAAATCGTCTTCACAGATGTCATCCCTGGCATGTCCCTTCCCCAGCCATACTCACAGGAGGACTCTGCCTTGCTGTATTACATGTCCCTTGCTCCCAGCTCTGTGGTTGCTCTCTCCAGGCAGTACCTCCATCTGTTAATGCTGCCTCTTGACTCTTCTTTCAGCTTTCCCTTGGGGGGGGGGGGGGGGCGTGGCTGGTATTTGCAGCTCTCCTGGCTTGTTTGAATTGCCAGTGCTTCCTCTTCTCACGCGGCCACAATCAGATTAATGCCCCCCCCCTTGAACTGGTCCATAGGTGCCTAATGCAGAGGCAGGTGGGGTATTGCCTATACTGCCCTTGCACTGGGGAGTGCCATTGGCCATAGCAGAGAGAATGCAGAACGCTGAGTTCAGCAAGGGGGCCCCATGCTGCTCCGCTCACTGCAATTGGGCAGCTTTGTAGCTTCATATGGAATTTCATTCCGCTTCTAAACCAACCAGAACCCATGGCTGACCCCAGGGCCCCACCAGTCCTTCCCTCAGCTTCATGCTAGACCTAGCCACTTGTTTACATGCTAATCTGTGTTGCCTCTGGCTAAGAGGAGACTCTCAAATTGACCAGAGCGGGTTTTGCATGAGGGCGGTCCCTATCAAAATCTCACCGAAGGGTGCCTTCCAGCCTTGCTGACAGCTTGTGAAAGAACATTTGCTGTATATGATGGGTCTTGCACTTTTTTAGAAAAACCTCCTAAACTAAATACAAAAAACTACATTAAAATTAGGGCTGTCAAGAGATTAAAAAAATTAATCATGATAAATTGCACTGTTAAACAATAATAGATTACCATTTATTTAAATATTTTTGAATATTTTCTGTTTTCAAATATATTGGTTTCAATTATAACAGAATACAAAGTGTACACTGCTTGTTTTATATTTTTATTATGAAGATTTGCATTGTAGAAACAAACACAATATATTTCAGTTCACCTAGTGCAAGTATGGTTGTGCGATCTTTGTCATGAAAGTTGAACTTACAGATGTAGAATTATGTACAAAAAATAACTGCATTCAAAAATAAAACAATATAAAACTTTAGAACTTACAAGTCCACTCAGTCCTACTTCTTGTTCAACCAATTGCTCAGACAAACAAGTTTGTTTACGTTCATGGGAGATAATGCTGCCCTCCTGTTTCCCATGTCACCTGAAGGTGAGAATAGGTGTTCACATGGCGTTGTAGCTGATGTCGCAAGATACTTGCATGGCAGATGTGCTAAAGATTCATATGCTTCCACCACCAATTCGGAGGACGTGCGTCCATACTGATGATGGGTTCTGCTCGGCAAGGATTGAAAGCAGAGTGGACCGACACATGTTCATTTTCATCATCTGAGTCAGATGCCACCAGCAGAAGTGTTTTTGGTGGTTCGGGTTCTGTAGTTTCCACATCGAAGTGTTGCTCTTTTAAGGCTTCTGAAAGTATACTCCACACCTCTCCCTCTCAGATTTTGGAGGGCACTTCAGATTCTTAAGCCTTGGGTCGAGTGCTATAGCTATCCTTAGAAAACTCACATTGGTACCGTCTTTGTGTTCTTAAATCAAACATGATGAGTCATGATCACCCGAGACTGCTATAACATGACACATATGGCAGAATGCAGGTAAAGCAGAATAGGAGAAATAAAATTCTCCCACAAGGAGTTCAGGCACAGATTTAATTAATGCATTATTTTTTTAACGAGCATCATCAGCATGGAAGCATATCTTCTGGAATGGTGGCTGAAGCATGAAGGGGCATATGAATGTTTAGCATATCTGGCACACAAATACCTTGCAACGCCGGCTACAAAAGTGCCATGCAAATGCCTGTTCTCACTTTCAGGTGACATTGTACATAAGAAGCAAGCAGCACTTTCTCCTGTAAATGTAGACAAACTTGTTTGTCTGAGCTATTGGCATTGAAAATAATCCAGAAGAAAAGCAGAGGCAGGAGGAAGAACTAGGGCAAGGTCCATGCCTGGGAAAATAACAATAATTTGCTCTGAAACAGGCCTAGAGAAAGAGGGGAGATGGATGCAATGAAGGGGCTGAAGTTCAGCTCTCCATAGAGGTGTGTGCTGGCACAGTATAAAGCTTTGGGATGAGCAGCCCAGGGTAGTTCAGGCTGGTGCTGTTTGGTATAAAGACCCTGTGGAAGGGAGATGAAGGCTTCTATCAATGTAATACTTGTCACAAAAGTTGGGGCATTTGCCTCAGTGTCCAGCTAAACTAGAGTGTAGACGTTCTGGTTCCCATGCAGTTTCATGAGGGGAATTTGCTCTCCTCCCCTATGGCAGTTTCTCCACCCCTGAGCTGGCTGCCCCATGGGGTGGGGTAGGAATCTCAGCTAACATTTTCCAAGGCACTGAAGGTCCCACTGATTTTCATATGGTGGGAGGAGGTAGTTGCACATGACTGACTCTGATGGGCATAGGCCCGAAGGAGGCTTTGGAAAATATCCCCTTCCCCGCCAGCAAAGTGCTCTGGGCCCAGAGGCTGAGAGAAGCGCTTCAGTGAATGGCCGTTGCCGGAGTGAAGAACAGGAAGAATGAGGGGCTTGTGGGGACCTGGCCCTTTGGCTACGGGGAGCTGACCCCTGTGAAGCCAAGCGAGCTGGTTGTGAGGGGGGTGCACTGTAGTCCCAGGGGGGCTCCTGAGCTGCCCTGGTGCCTGTCTCACCATCTGTTTCCTTCCTCTAGCTCCTGTACCTCTGCATCTGAGAAGAAGACGGGGGGTGAGTGACACAACTGCTCCTAACACATTCTAGTTGGACACAGATCCATTGAGACTCTGGCCCAGACCATCCCCTCCCCAGCATGCTCCAGGGCTCTGGCCCTCACACCCTTCTTGTGCAGAAAGGCCTGGGGCTCGAGTGGCCAATGGGTGGAAAGTACCTTGATCTGCTCATAAACTGTGAAAACCCAGGCACAGACTGTGTTTAAACTGCTCTGGGGGGACCTCAGGGGCTCACATCGCTACGAAGCGGAGATCCTTGAGATTGGACAGCTGCTGGGTTCTCACAGAGATGTTAAGGCTGGAACATCTAATCTGCTCTTGTGCATAGCACGGGCCAGGGAATCCCACCTCATGAGTCCTGCATCCAGCTTGTTGGCTTGTGGCTGAGGTAGAGCAGATCTTCTTCTAGAAGGACCTCGATCCAATGAAAATCTAGCCCTGGGACTTTCTCCTAGGGTGGGAGAAATCCCCACAGAGGCTTGGGCAGGGCTTGGTAAGAGTAAGGGGACTTGTTCCAGGGACATGTGGGCTCTTGGCCATTTCCTCCCCTCTACCTGTCCTCAGGTGCCGGCCACAGAGAGAAGCAGTACCTTGCACATCGGGGGTTCGGGGACCGCCGGGACAAGGTCATCAGTGCCCGCACCTACTTCTACGCAGACGAAACCAAGTGTGACCAGCATATGGAGACGTTCCTGCGCTGTATCGAGGCCTCAGGTAGGCGCTCTGCATATGCCACTCCCAGAGTGCCCCTGCGTTGGCTGTGCCTGACTGTCCCTCTGGGAGCACCTGTCCCTGTGCCCGTCCCACAACAGGTTGCATTGCCATCCATGGGCCATGGCTCTCCAGGTGTCCTCCTCCTGCAATGCAGAGTCCAGGTGCTGCTGCAGTCTCTGGAGGGTACCCAGCAGGGGCGGAGGGCAGATCTGCCAGCTCACATGGGCTTTCTGAATTCCTCCTCCTTCTCTGGATTGCCCTGGGCTGCTTTCCTTTACCTGCCCTGGAGTTTGGATGCTGCAGCCGCCTCAGCTCTCTCTCCCTTCGTTTAGGTGGCAGCTCCGAGGACAGCTTTTCGGCCATTAAGCTGACGGCTTTAGGGAGGCCTCAGTTCCTGGTGAGTGACTTTTGGTGCCAGGGCCTCCATGTGATAGCAGAGGAAGGGGTGCACAGGCTGAGACGGGCTCTGGGAGTTACTCGGAGACTGTTCCAGGTGGCAGGAGCTGCAGAAGAGACGGCTCTGGTGTGTGAGAGGACAGAGGCCCCTAACATTAGATGAGGGATTTTTGGGACCAGATCTACCTCATTGTGCTCATCACAGGTGGCACCCCACTGCCTGGGCTCAGTGCAGCAAGCTGGGTGCCAGGCAGGATGGTCCCTCCCATCGGGTGCATGCCAGGCACATGCTTACAGACTGTGTCTGTCAGTGATGCTCAGTTGACTCCCGGAGGCCAGTATCCCAGTCAGGGCAGCAGCTTGGGCCTCAGTCCATCCCTGGAGAGTCAGAGCTCCCCCTGGCCCAGGCCTCACCTGATGTAGAAGGGCTTGAGCTTGCCTCTTGCTTTGAGGATGGAGATCTGGCTAAATGCCAGGTTATCTCACTGGGACCCCCTGCCTAGTGTCAGGTTTAGGGGCCTTGATCTTTACTAGGAAGGTAGTAGGAGGTGCCAGCACTGTTCGGTTGGGTGCCCAGCAGAGCCAGTCCTGCTTACTTGGCGTGGCAGAGTGCACAGAGGATGCAACCACAGGGTGGGGGAGCTCTGAGCCATCCCGGCTGGGGAGAGGAGCAGGGAGCTCACCCTGCGGTCTGCCCCCCCCCCATCCCCCCAGCTGCAATTCTCGGAGGTGCTGATGAAGTGGAGGAAGTTCTTTCACCAGATGGCTGCAGAGCAGGGCAAGGCCGGGCTGGCTGTGATGGAGACCAGGCTGGAGGTGAAAAAGCTGCAGGTGAGCTAGGGGCAGTGCTCCCAAAGGAGCTGTCCTCCCCAACTCTGCCCCATGGGCATCTGTGCTGCTCGTGCTCAGGGTGCATCACCCTCCTGGGGACTGTGCCCCCACCTTTGTCGAGGGGGGGGTTATAAAACACTTCGGAACCTTGGATCAAAGCACTGGGGAGAGATCTGAGTTCCTACAGAGAATTCTTTCCCAGCTGTCCGGCTGGTGGGTCTTGCCCCCATGCTCAGGATCTAGTTGATTGCCATATCTGGGGTTGAAGGGATTTTCCCAGAGGTCAGACTGGCAGAGACCCTGGAGGTTTTTTGCTTTCCCCTGCAGCATGGGGCACAGGTCACCTGCTGGTTTGAACTTGTGTAAATGCTGGATTTTTTTTGTAACGTGAAGTCTTTAGACCATGATGTGAGCACTTCAGTCACTCAACCAGCAGTGAGGGGCCTATTACAGGAGGGGTGGGGGAGGTTCTGTGGCCTGCGATGTGCAGGATCTCAGAGTAGATGTTCAGGATGGTTCCTTCTGGCCCTAAAGTGAGAGTTTGGGAGGAGCATGTTCTGGTTCCATGCTCAGTGACTGAAAGAGCATGATGCAGCAGCCAGTAAAATGCATGTCCTGTTCCTCCCTAGCCAAGTAAGCTCATTTCTGTACATTTCCCCCAGTCCTTCCCCTGGGCTGGGATTGTGCTGGAATCTCCATCCCCCTTCATAGGTCCCAGTGTACCATAAGTCTCCTGAGATCCATTGTTGCCCCTTCCAGGCAGAGCAATGGTAGGAACCCCTCTTGTGCTGGTACCAGTGAGGTCTGTCCCAGTTGCTGGTGCATGTGCATGCATAGCTCCTGCACTAGCCCTCTCTCCCGAGAGCTGCTCGCACCAGGGGAGAACTCTCTGGGAAGCGCTGAGTGGCTGTTCAGTGCCTTTGACCCCACAGGGGTTGTGTGGTGTGCGGGAACTGGCACAGTCCCACCCCAGCCATCACCTCGGAGCAGGGTCATGACTCAAGGTAGTCTGGGCCTGCAGCGCAAAGGCAGCAGGGGTGCTGCTCACTGCAGCGTTTGGGGACAGCAGGCAACAGCAGGGACTCTGACCTGCTCCTTTCTCATTGCAGGAGACCTTGGCGAACCTTGGGATTGCGACCAAAGCGGAGAGCCAGCACTGGTTCACTGGCGAGGACCTGGGCGTGTCTGGGTGAGCTCCTTCCTGGGCCGCAGCCAGCCTGACCCTCTGGCCTTCCTGGAATGTGCTGCAGAATGGGGAGAGATGGGAGTGCCACAGAAAGGAGCACATGGAGGGGTCCCAAAGGCTTCCATTTCGGCCAGTGTGTGCTCTGCCAGAGAGGAACTGGGGTAGGAGGCAGAGAGGGGAGCTTCCCAAATCCTAGAGCAATGGCTTGGGGCAGGGGTCCTGGGAGAGGCTGCCTTTCTCAGAGTCCGGGGAGCTGCACTGGGAAAGGGTAAGAAGTGGTGGTGGCCATGTTTGTTTTGGGCATTTTGAAGGGTGTGTTGCTTCTTGGAGTGGCTTGAGTGGAAGGGTTGCCATGTGGATCCTGCTGCTCTGCCAGGCTCCTGGTGACCAAGGACCTATGCCCAGGGAGCACTGCTGAAATCCCCCCAAGCTGGGTCATGACAAGCAGCAGTGGGCTCTGGGTCACTAATCCATCCTGACTAGTGTGGGAGTTGCCTGCGCACCCCTTGGGGAGGCCTGCTGGGGTTGGGGCCAGTCTGCAGCTCGCTTTGAGCTGGCGCTAACGCGAGTCTTTGTGGCTGCAGCACTGTGGACTTGCTGGACTGGAACAGCCTGATTGACAACCGAACGAAGCTCTCCAAACTGCTGCTCGTACCAAACACGAAGGTAGGTGAGCGGCACTATTTTGGCCCAGGGAGAGGCCCCAAGGGAACCCTCCTGAGCAGTAGAGCTCTTCCAAGTAATGGCATGGGACGCTGCAGCTGGAGAGCTCCATGGTGCTGTGTTGGACTGGGAAGGGAGCACCATGCATGAGGCCTTCTGATGTTTTAACCAGTCAGTTCTAAAACTCCGAAGTATCTGGGATCAGCCAGTCACATGGGAGGCGCTTCCTGTTGGGCACTTCATCCTGATACTTGTCTGATAACTTGATTGCATCCCGTTGCTTCTGTTTACGCCATGCACCATAAATTCTCTCCCCTTGGGGTCTTCACCTGTCAGCCCCGGGTTACCCTCTTTCTCCATTACAAAGGAGTTGGGAGGGCTAAGAGTTTCTGCTTGTTGTATCCTTCCATGCACTGGGCTGCAAGGACCTGCATTCCTGACCTGCCCTTGGTGGTCAGTGACACTAGCACTAGCTGGGGGAAAGCCTCAGAGGGCCTGAGCTCGGGTCTTGGCAGGTAAGAGAAGTCAGACCTCTTGTTAATGCACCATTGCAAGTTTGAGGTGTGCTGGCTGAATGTGGAAAAGGAGCCACGGGGTGGGACACACTGAACTGATAGAACTGAGCCATGCAGAAAATAATGCAAGAGGGAATTGTTGCCTGATCTATTGATTAGGTCAACTTGTTTTCCCCTGTTACCATGCTAGAATTTGGTAGGTTCTTGGCCCAGGATCAGGCCTGTTATTATCAGAGTTCGTGATTTGGGAGCCACAGGAGGCAGGATTGCAACACTCACACTTCAGCCATCGCACTGTTTCTAGTTTTAATATAGTTCAGAGCCACAAACACTCTAACCCTGTGAGGCAGCTAGAGATAACACAGATGGAGCTGAGCATCCAGACACTCTTGCCATCCTTTGAAAAACCACCTCTGGTGTTATCTTCCTCATCTTCCCCCTCACCATCCTCAAGAGCCACACCTCTCAAGCCACACAAGCTGGGATACAACTTGTGTTACACTGACACCACTAGGCCTAATGCATACTTAGGAGGGGCTTCAGCTCCTTTTCCTTTACAGTTCCTCCCCCTACTAACTGGGAGCCCTTCTCTCATAGTCTTTTACATCAAGCTTATTAGCATAGATGGCAGATAATTCCCATGACATTCTTGGGGTCAGACATTGCTGATGTCCCTGACTAAAAATATGCCAAGATGGTATCAACTAGCATGTCATGGTTACAGCAGTTTAATCCCTACAGCAGTCTGCCTTGTGCTATCTTATAATCTAGGGTTACTTCCGGTTAGCTACTCCTGTTAAGGCTTTTTAGGCCTTGGGCCTTGATTAGTTTAGCTAAGCTACTGTCTTACAGTTGTTGAGGCTTGTAAGCTCATTGCATTACTGCCTTAACTTATACCTATGCCTCACCTAGCAAGTGCCTTCACCTATAGGCTACAGTAGAGCCATTGGAGGTGAGAGGAGATGACCACAACCCTGTTTCATGATGAAGTACTGAATTAAGGTTGTCTGCAAATGAAAGGGCCAAAGATCTAGGACATGGAGGTGGGGCACCCACAGTCAGGAGCCATCTGGGAGGCACTCTGCTTGCTTGTTACGGGCACTTGGGGGAGTGCTATTGAGGTGTTTGTGGCTAAGCCAAGACTTGAATTTGGGGCCGAGCAGAAGTGAAGACAACCCTACAGGAGCAGACATGGACGTAGGTGTCTTCTGCATTGAAGCAAGGCTCAGGTGGCAATCGGGAGCTGGTAGTGGTAGGGAGGGGTGACTAGGTGAGGCACCTGTCAATACTCAGTGCCAGTGTGGGAGATGGTAGAATGTTGCCAGCTGCCACATGGGTAGGAGTAAAGCCAGTGGCAGGGCCCTTGTCTCCAGTGGGCAGTAACAGGATGAAATGGCCTTGGTTGATGCCAGATTGGGCTCTGAGGACAGAACTTGAACTGGATGGAGGAGATGATGGTTGGTCAGATATACACGGTGGTGTGTGCAGGTGCACTCCCAGGCTAAGCAGAGCCCTGCATGGGAGCAGGCCTGGGGGAATGGGTGGCTAGAATCCATCTGCTCTGGATGGAGAGAGGACTCTAGGGTCCTCTCTGAGGCCCCAAGGGTCAGTCCTGGGCCCAGTTTTGTTCAATATCTTCATTAATAATCTGGAGGATGGCATGGATTGCACCCTCAGCAAGTTTTCAGATAACACTAAACTGAGAGGAGTGGTAGATATGCTGGAGGGTAGGGATAGGATACAGAGGCACCTAGACAAATTAGACAATTAGGCCAAAAGAAATCTGAGGTTCAACAAGGACAAGTGCAGAGTCCTGCACTTAAGATGGAAGAATCTCATCCACTGCTACAGACTGGGGACCGAATGGCTAGGCAGCAGTTCTACAGAAAAGGACCTAGGGGTTACAGTAGACAAGAAACTGGATATGAGTCAGCAGTGTTGGCCCTTGCTTGCCAAGAAGGCTAACGGCATTTTGGGCTGTATAAGTAGGGCATTCCACAGGATCGCAGGAGTGATCATTCCCCCTATTAGGCATTGGTGAGCGGCCCCATCTGGAGTACTATGTCCAGTTTTGCACCCACACTATAAGGGAAGTTGTGGAAAAATTGGAAGAGCCCAGCAGAGGGCAATAAATTTAGGGGGCTGAGCATATAAACTTTAGAGGAGAGGCTTGAGGGAACTGGGATGTTTAGTCTGCAGATGAGAAGAATGGGGGGATTTGTAGCTGCTTTTCAAACTACCTAAAGAGGTTCCAAAGAGGATGGATCTAGACTGTTCCAGTGGTTGGCAGATACAGAACAAGGAGCAATGCGTCTCAAGCTGTAGTAGGGGAGGTTTTAGGTGCATTTAGAAATACTTTTCACAGGAGTGTGTGACACTGGAATGGGTTCCCTAGGGAGGTGGTGGAATCTCTTTTCCTTAAGAGGTTTTTATGGGGGTTTTTTCCAGGGGGGGCTTGGGAAAACCGCCCAAAAGCCCTGGCTGGGATGATTTAGTTGGGGATTGTTCCTGCTTTGAGCAGGGGGTTGGACTAGATACCTCCTGAGGTTCTATGATTGCTGCCTCTTGGGGTCCAGCTCCACCAGCTCAGAGTTGTAGCAGCGCTGCAGTCATGTTCCCACTAGAGCAAGGGAGCTGGAGCTTGTGGATGTCAGCAGCCGAGCTGTGCTCTAATCTGCTCTTCCCAGATGAGGAGGTGGGGTGGGGAGACAAGCCTGAGCATCCGCCTCAGCCCCATCTCTGCACAGCTCAGTGCTGCTGGGCTGGCCTGAGCAGAGAAATGGGTTGGACACTTACCAGGCTTCTCAGCCAGGCCTGCCAGTGGAGCCATTCCCCTGGCAAGGAACCAGGGCAGATTCGGGGCTAGGGGTGCAAGGGTTCTCCTCTCTCAAACAGCTTCTTGTGGGGCTCCATCCTGCTTCCCCAGCCCTTGCAAGTTAGCAGCTGCCCCTCACCCTCTACACCCTTTTTGTAACATCTGGGGAGCAGCAGCTCTGGGTCCCAGTCAAAGGTGGCAGGTGCACAGGGTTGGTGAATGGGGCTGGGTGGCTGCCCGTTAGTCTGGAGCATGCTGGTACTCCTAGGAACCTGATCCCAGCTGGGCCCCCTCCCACTGCACTTTGATGCAGACAGTTCAGCAAACAATGCTTGTCCCATGTGCCTGGGGAGGGAGTGGTAGCTGTATGGGCTCTTGGGGTTAGCACTTGTCCTGATGCCTTGTGCCATGTCCTGCTCTGCACCCTGGGTGAGGGAGGGAAGGCTTATGGTTTGTAATGTCCAGGCTGTGGCCACGGGGGTGGGGTAGCACTGAGGCTGTCTCGTGCTTCTCCTTTCAGACTGGCCAGTTGGAGCCTCTGCTCTCGCACTTCACCGAAGAGGAGGACCTGCAGATGAAGCGAATGCTGCAGAGGATGGATGTCCTGGCCACGGTTAGGAGCTGCCCTGCCTGTACCATCATGAGGGTCTTGGTGGGAAGTTTTCCAAGCTGGGGACAGGTAGAGTGGGCCCTGGCCCCACAGCGAGTGAGATGGACCTGCTCACCTATACCCCAGCATGGCCTCGGTGCCAGAGTTTGGGCTGCTCTCAGTGGCTGTTTGCTGCTGGGCTAGGGTCACAGGGCTCTTCTAGCAGGTGTTCTCTGGAAGCATTGGCCTGCAGGTGAGTGCTGCCATCTGCAGGATCTGTGCAGTACTACGCACAGCAGCAGACTCAGTGTTGGCCTTGCAGACTTCACCTGAGCAGAGCCTTTTCACTGCTTGTGGCCTGATCTGAGGAGTGTCCTTCCCCTTGCAGAGAGCCCTGAAGCTGGGAGTGAGGCTGATGGTGGACGCTGAGCAGACCTACTTCCAGCCAGCCATCAGCCGGCTCACCCTGGAGATGCAGCGCAAATTCAACATGGAGAAGGCCGTCATATTTAACACCTTCCAGTGCTACTTGAAGGTGAAGGTTTGGCCAGTGTGAGCTGTGGGCAGGGGAACTGGGGCCCAGCGGTGTGCAGCCTGCATGCCGGAAGGGCTCCAGATGCAGTGGTGGCAGGCAGTGGGGTGGAGATGGGTCACGCTGCAGGAGGAGGGAGTGCTTCAGTGGCAGCTCAGTTTCAGGGCAGAACTCCAGGAGCAGCCTTGGAGCCTTGCTCCTCTTCCCCCATCCTGAACAGCATGTGTCAGTGCAGTGAGCGACTGCTCCTGGCTGTGGATGGCACTGCTCCATCTTTCCACTGCAGGAGGCGTATGACAACGTGACAATGGACATGGAGCTCTCTCGCCGTGAGGGCTGGCACTTCGGGGCCAAGCTGGTCAGAGGCGCGTACCTGGAGCAGGAGCGTGCCCGAGCTGCTCAAATCGGCTACGAGGATCCCCTCAACCCTACATACGAAGAGACCAACGAGATGTACCAGAGGTAGGGGTGCCAGAGCTGGGATGCTGGGGTGAGGAGGTGGTGCCCTGGGCACTTCCCTGTGCCCACATGTGAGCTGTCCCACAGGTGCCTGGACTACGTTCTCGAGGAGATAAAGTACAGCCAGAAAGTCAAAGTGATGGTGGCATCGCACAACGAGGACACGGTGAAGTTCACCATTCGCAGGTAGGTGGCAGGAGCTGTGGGTGCCAGGCCTTGAATAGGGTGGGAGGTGGGGCTGCAGCAGAGCAGCTGCGTGGGAGCCTAGGACAGGGATAGTAGGGGCTGCTGTTGCAAGAAGGCATTGAGCAGTGGCAGCAGAAATGTGTGGGTGACATTTGCACACATCCGACAGCACTAGGAACAGGGGCTGGCCAGAGCTAGGGGAATGTGAATGGCTAGGCAGCAGTTCTGCAGAAAAGGACCTAGGGGTTGCAGTGAACGAGAAGCTGGATATGAGTTGACCATGTGCCCTTGTTGCCAAGAAGGCTAATGGCATTTTGGGCTGTATAAGTAGGGGCATTGCCAGCAGATCAAGGGATGTGATCATTCCCCTCTATTCGGCATTGGTGAGGCCTCATCTGGAGTCCTGTGTCCAGTTTTGGGCCCCACACTACAAAAAACGATGTGGAAAAATGGAAAGCGCCACGAGGGCAACAAACATATTAGGGAGGGCTGGAGCACAAAAGGTACATTATAAGGAAGAGGCTGAGGAACTGATTGGTTAGTATGCAGAAGAGAAGAAGAGGGATTTGATAGCAGGCTTTCAAACTACCTGAACAAGGGGTTCCAAAGAGGAGGATCTAGATCTTCTAGTGTGGACAAGATCGAAGAACAAGGAAGTAATGGTCTCAAGTTGCAGTGGGGGAGGTTTAGGTTGGATATTAGGAAACACTATTTCACTAGGAGGGTGGTGAAGCACTGGAATGGGTTCCCTAGGAAGTTGGTGGAATCTCCTTCCTTAGACGTTTTTAAGGCCAGGCTTGACACAGCCCTGGCTGGGATGGTTTAGTTGGGGTTGGTCCTGCTTTGAGTAGGGGGTTGGACTAGACACCTCCTGAGGTCTCTTCCAACCCTGATAGTCTATAATTCTAAAGAGGCTGGAAGGAAGAGGGCCTGTGCATGGAATGGAATTGAATTCATGTACCTTCTTGTGCAGTTAGGAGAAATCGAATTGGGTCCTGGAATGTCTGGCAAATATGTCAGACCCTGACAGAAACAGCTTTCAAAAAGGGACTTTCCTTGCTTGCTCTGCAGTGACCTTTGTGGCCTGCGGATGTAAATCTGTTAGCTCAGACCAGTGCTGAATGCCAGACTCCTGGGTTTTTGTATCAGTGGGAGTATGAATGCTAGTGACTGCAGATGTTGCACAGTGGCCGGATGAAGCTGGGGCTGTAATCTGTTCCAGGCAGTGCTGTGTGCTGGGCAGATGCATGGGTGAGGCATGCAACTGTTCCAAGGAAGGGCTGTGCCAGGCACTCTGAGGGGTTGGGCACTAGTTACCCAACTCTGCCATGCTTCTGTTGCAGTCTGCTACTTTTTTACCCTATGGGAAGTTGTTAATCCAGGCCTGCGGGCAATAGACCTCTGGAAAAGGAGCAGGATTCCCTGAGCAGAGGCTGCTTCACTGTTCCTCCAGTTGACTCAAGGCCAGCATTTCCATTTAGGCGACCTAGGTGGTCACCTAGGGTGCCAGGATTTGGGGGGGAGGAGGGGTGGCATTTTGCCACCCTCGGTGGCAATTCAGTGGCTGGAGGTCCTTCCGCGCTCCAAGACCTGCCGCCAAAGTGCCCCAACGACTGGGAGCTGAGGAAGGAATGCCCCCCGCCGCTGCAGAATTGCCGCCAACGACTAGGAGCGCGGAAGGACCCCCTCCTAGGGTGCCAAAAACCCTGGCGCTGCTCCTGAGCTCACTCTGTCCTTCTAGTGTAGTATTTCCTATTATATGGAGATATACCTATGTCCTAGAACTGGAAGGGACCTTGAAAGGTCATCGAGTCCAGTCCCCTCCCTTCACAGCAAGACCAAGTACCGTCCCTGACAGATTTAGGGATCTGGGGCAAAAATGGCCGCCTCAAGGATTGAACTCACAACCCTGGGTTTAGGAGGCTCAAACCACTCAGCTATCCCTCCCCCCATTCCTGCTGGGCATCTCCTGGTGTGACTGTGTCGTGCTTCCATTGCAGGATGGCAGAGCTTGGCATTCATCCCTCTGAGAACAAGGTGTATTTCGGGCAGCTGCTGGGCATGTGTGACCAGATCACCTTCCCTCTGGGTAAGTGTCTGTGCCCAAGGAGGGAAGGGGTGGGGTTTGCTGTGCTGTTTACAGTCAGTGAGTAGAGAGACAGCTGACTGGTTTTTTTTCAAAAGGCCTTGAACAAGATCCCTCATGCGTGATTACTAAGAGACAAGTCATGAGGTAGGAGGCTAGGTGTTATCATGGATCAGAAACTGGCTGAGAGGGGAAAAACAGGAGGGATTAAGTTGCTTTTATCATGGCCAGAAGTGAAGGTGCCAGAGGCTGTGCTTGTGGCGTGTGGTTTAATGATCTGGGAAAGGGGCCAAGCAGCGAAGTGATGCAATTTGCAGAGGCCCCAACTTAGGTTAGTCAAGTCAAGCATGGGCATGGCAGCACTTCTGAGGGGCCTGGCTAGGCCAGACAAGAGGGCAGCTCAGTGTTGAACAATGCAGGAACGGACACAATAGATTGTGCATCTTGCCGTGTTGTAACGAACTGAACTCAGGACAGGCCGGTGTGTATGCCTAGCTCACTGAAGATCTGCTCAATGCACGGCTGTGGTCAAGTCCAACAAGATGTTAAGGTGCATAAGAAACAGGACGGAGAATATAGTCATAAGTCGTCATACAAATCCATGGTTGGCGCATCTGGGTCCTGCGTTCTGTTTCTTTCATCTGATCTCAAAGGATATTGCACCATTAGAAGGGCACAGAGCCAGGTGACAATGACCAGAGGCAGGAAAAGCTTCGGATGAAGAGATGGAAGAGACGGACACTGGTCTCCTGTGAAAGGAGATGCATACATAAGGGACACTATAGAAGTGTATAAAATGACTAATCTAGAGAAGGGAGATTGTGTGCTTGTCCTCTGGATGTTCCTTGCTCTTGTGCTAAGACAATGACATTTGAAGGTGACAAATTCAAAGACTGGGCGGGGGGAACATTTCATTCTAGCTGTAATGAAACTGTGGAACTCACTGCCACAGCGTATTAAGGCAGAGAACTTAGCCACATTCAAAGGCTATTGGACACTTCTGTGGGTAACAAATAGTCAGAGGAATCGAATTAAATTTAAAAAGCTCAAGAAAAGATATCAGTCCCTCTGCTTCTGGGCTGGAGCTCACGGACTCTCCTGGGGCAGGTGCCTATCCCATCACTACCTATTGTGAGGTGTCTCGCACCTTGCCCTGAAGCAGGATACTGGCCTAGTGGGCCATAGTGCTGACCTAGTCTGGCAATACCTGTGTCCACACTGGCCTGGCTTCAGGAGCTCTGATGCACCTTTATGGTGGAACTGCTGGCTGCTCTGAATCACTAAAGCTTGTGGGACAATTGGAAGAACTGAGTCAAGTGGTTTCTTCCACCCTTGGCCTGTAAGTGGCCATGGCATCAAATCCCATCCTCCTCCAGCAGACTCCCCACATGCTGTGCTGACACATGCATGTTAGCACTCACCAGCATTCCTCTATCTCTACAGGGAAGAGGAGGAAACGTGCATGATGCTGTGGCCACTGTGGAACTAAATCTGCATGGGAATGTCATCGTGTGAGTGGAGTTGTGGTGTGGTTTGCCTGTGGCACTGCAGAGCTGCCCAGCGCTGCTCCACCCTTGCGCTAGCTGCGCATATGACAGCGCTGTTGGCACTGCCTGGGCTGGCACTGATGAGGAGTGCCAAGGCGATAGGTGACAGTTCACGTGCCTGTCACTAATGCAGTGGCAGTGCTGGGCTGTTGCTCTTAATCCCGCTGGAGTCACAGCAGTTTCCTTGGCAAGCTGAGGGGGGCTTGGCCCCTCCAGTCTCCTTCAGCCAAGTCACTGGCCTGCTGGCACTGGCTGGAAAAGATCAAGTTTATGTCAAACTTGGGTATTATCAGCCTCTCAGGACAATTGAATGATTGAGACATGTTCTCTGTGGCTCATCTTCCGCTGCTCTGCTTCAGGGGAGAGTCACTTAGGTTCAGACTGGAGTCTGAACCTTTCTCTCGAGTCCCTTTAGTATCTTCAGAGCACTTCCAGAATTGTCCCTCCTCCCTGCATCCAGTCTTGCGATCTCTGCATGAAGCATGAAAGGGTTCAACATGCTGCAATCAGACTGTAGTGAAGGTGGTGGGGTGTAACAAAGGAATGAGAAGAAATGGTGTTAGCAGATCATGTAGGGTGGCTCTTTCCCATTGGGCTGCCTCAAGGCCAGGGTGCAAATTCCTTTGCTTGGGATATTGAAACAAGAGTCCTCTCTGCAGTGTGTACCTTCCAGAGGCCATGGAGGTGGTCTAGCTCAGGGGTGGGCAAACTCTCTCTCTTTTTTTTTTTTTTTTGTCCCAATAGCCACATTGGAGTTGCAAAACTGTAGGGAAGGCTGTGCCTCCCCAAACAGCCTGGTCCCTGCCCCCTATCTGACCCCTCCCACTTCCTGCCCCCTGCTCCTTGTCCCCTGACTTCCCCAGTACTATCCACACCCCTGCCCCAGACAGGCCCCCCAGGACTCCATGCTTATCCAACCTCTCAGTCCCCTTACTGCCCCCCACACAGAACCTCCACCCTGACTGGCCCCAGGGACCCCGCGCCCCTTATCCTACCCCCTGGCCCACTTACTATGCCACTCAGAGCAGCATGTCTGGCAACTGCACCGCCTGGCTGGAGCTAGACACATTGCTGCTCTGCTCAGCAGGAGCACGCAAACCCCACACCCAGAGCGTGGCCCGTGGGGGGGG